>NC_083337.1:68149583-68149935 GCF_019175385.1 Lycium barbarum
TTCCTTGGCATAAGAAAGAAGGGTAGTCCGTTTTTCTTATTCATAGGGGAAGGCTGTTTAAATCCCCGGTCGAAATCATCCAACAGAAAATTGTATAAGACCCCTGACTTCTTACAATTCCAGTCGAACGAATCTTTTCTTTCTGGCTTTCTTAGGGCCCGTAGTCTTCAGAACGGTCCGCCTGGCCACTATGAATGAATATTACGTCAATAGAGTAAGTTGTTCTCGTCTTCAGGGGGAGAATCTACCGCTGCGGGCTCCTGCATTTCCACGAGCTACCTGGGGCCGCATGACTCAGACAGACTCTCTACCCGTGCGCGTGCCTATTTCGCTTTAGGAGGTATCAGAGCGG
>NC_083337.1:68150097-68150752 GCF_019175385.1 Lycium barbarum
TCCAGAGCACACTCTACCTTTGCTTCCTCATTCTTCTGTGCCAAGAATGATCCAATTGAATCTTCTGAAGCTTATATGTAAAATCTCAAGGGCTCAGAAGAGGCTCATTGGTGAATGCAATAAAAACCGGCTGCTCGCCGCAGCAGAGTGCTTTGCCCATGCTGCTATCCGCCGCCGAGGCGCTCAAGGGATTCGTGCTTAAACGTCGAGATCCGGGGACTCTATCCAATCCATGCGGCAAATCTGTTTGTGGTGGAAATAAGGGGAAATGCCTGGACGACAGCCACTCGCCCAACCTGGCGATAGTACTGTAAACCCTTGGCTCGCGATTGAAGAATGTATCTCACGCGGCTCTATCCAATAGCGATCCCTGCGTACACGATAGATCATCATCCTTCTCTAAATCATGCATGTTGGTTTGTTGTCGCGGTAACCTCCTTCGGTTCTGTTCGTAGATCAGGAACATTCATTGGCTGCGAGTTAAACGATCGAACATCAACAACGGTGACCAAGGAAGAGTAAGATAGATTTAGGGCCGGCAGGCAGGTCTAGAATAGATTCCCCAACGGGTCCTGACTTTTCAACAATAGAGGCGAAAACTTACTCTTTCAAGTCAAAGTCAAAGTCGGGTAGACTATGATGGAGTTTATTTTAC
>NC_083337.1:68150928-68154621 GCF_019175385.1 Lycium barbarum
CATGGTGATCTAGAGGGAATGAACGCATTAAGCTTGAAAGCATGAAATTCAGTTGCTAGCTGGACTGACTGTCTTCTCTCTCTTTCGGTTTCTAGTCTTTGCTTCAGAAAGTCATTTAGTAAGATCCTCTTTTAACAGAGAGGATTTTAGGAACAGGAATAAGGAGAAGCGAGAACCACTTATGTCACGACCCAACCCCGTGGGCCGTGACTAGTGCCCGAGCTGGACACTCGTATGTACCTGTTAACTATAATCATTCACAACTAGCATAATACAGACTTATCAATACCAAGGCAAGACGTCGTTTCAAAACTGTCGCATTATTTAGACGTATCACAACAACCTGTCTCCTGGGGAGGTACAACTTTCAACAGACATTATAGTACATAAGCCGACAAGGCTATCCTAACACATTACTTCTCAAAACATATATATATATATCTACGCAAGCCGACAAGGCTGCCACTACGAATGGGAACGTCCCAAAACATAAGCCATATAGACACAACTGAACGACATCGATACACAACCCACACATATGTCTACAGACCTCTAAGAGTAACAACAGTATCATATGACGGGACAGGGCCCCGCCGTACCCCTGGATAAAATACATATACACCACAAGAGATTCTGTACCAAAATCTAGGCTCCGGAACAAGGGAGCTCTCCAAGATAGCTGAATAGGACTCCTAAGCTAACGGGTTACCAATGTGAGCATCTGTACCTGCGGGCATGAACGCAACCCCCCGAAGAAAGGGGGTCAGTACGGAATATGTACTGAGCATGCAAAACATAAATACAATAAACAGGATCATACTTAAGTGAGGAGTACAGAAAACCAGTACAATAACCAGAAAACCACAAGGCTTACCTTTGAATCATAAATCATGGTGTCAATATCAGACTTAACTCGTTATGAAACTTAATGTCACCATTAGAGAATCATCCTGTTCATATGCATATGTATAAAGTGTCCCGGCCCTCTAGTGAGGGACTCGGTAAATAAAATCATATGATCATCATGTATATATATATAACGTGTCCCGGCCCTCTAGTGAGGGACTCGGTGAATAAGATCATCATGTGCCATCCTGGACGCCATCCCCATATCATCATATCATCATGTCATCATATCATCATATACATATATATAACGTGTCCCGGCCCTCTAGTGAGGGACTCGGTGAATAATGCAGTGGATCTGTGCACGAAAACATGTCCTGGCCCGGGACTCAGTGAAAGACATATTGAGGCATGCACGAGCAGAGTAGTGAGAAACTATATGCAATTTTAAAACATTTTCAAAGACTCAATAGAATAGTCAACACGACATACTATTTGAAAATCAAGACAATAGTCGTATCAAATACCTTTTGAATGTCACTCGGTACCATATCAAACGTCCTTCGAATGTCATCATAAAGTACATCAAAGAGCCTTAGGAATCATAGTCATATGTCAATAAAGTATGAAACATCTTATAGAAGTCCGAGCATTAGTTATCATAGAGTTCCTGAGAATAGGAACGGATATATACCGACTACTATCCAACGTACAGAAAACTGCATAGGGAGGCTCAATCACATGAGAATTCTAACATCAAGAAGTGAATAAGAATCATGAATCACATTCGGAACTTATGAATAGAATTACCCCAAAGCTCATGTCATTCATCACTTACGTCTAGGACATGCCAAAAGAAAGAAGGGACAGCTTTACATACCTTTCGTTGATCCACTCCTCGACACGCCGTTACACACCCCAATCTACAATAAACGATTATAACACCATCGTCAAGCTAAAGCTAGAATAAGCTATAACGGGCAACAAGCTCGACTTTTTACTAATAACTCTTTTCTCTTCTATATTCTTCTTTTCCTCAAGATCTATTTCATCAACCTTGTACATATACAACATATTGTTTTACAATTTCCAGCCACAACAACACCATCAGAGCACCCTAAAACAGTTCAATATGCTACAACATCACAACTATAATTTCCGACCTTCACATCACGGGTTTTGGATCATACAAACTAGCCATGACTTCTACGAGCTCAATAACATAAATCAGAAGCAAAATCATACCTTAATCAAAAATAATATCTCTAAACCTAAGCTTGCTTCACTTCAAACAACTCTCCCAAATAAACAACACTTGGATTTACGTTTGTTGTTTATAACTTAACTCCTCAAATTAATTACCCAATATATATATATATATATATATATATATATATATATATATATATATATATATATATATATATATATATATATATATATATATATATATATATATATTGCTGGAACTCTTTTGGTGTGTGTGTACCTATATATGTATCCATTGAATAAATTGTTGGTGTAAATAAATGAAGAATTTGCTGCAAACCTTCTTCTTAGGAAAATTCATCAAAAGTAAAAACCAAGAAGAACTGAACATGTATATTTTCTACCTAGAGCTATATAGCAGCACATATACGTATATCACTCTTTCCTCTTGTTTGAAGTTACCTCAAGTATATCTTCTTTGGTGGACAGTGGAGTCCACCCCAAATTTCCATTTTAGTATTTACTCTTTATTCAAAAAAAAAAACGTGTCAACCACCAGCACCTTGCATACAATTAGTCATATTGTCATTTACTTGCCATGTGTCACATGGAGACTATTCATCCATGTAAATTTATCCAATAATATTAATTAATTTGGTAGTTCTCATCTCACAATTTAACTATGATCTGGACGAATTTAAATATATCTAGTAGAGGAGAATTTTTTACCTCGTATGCCAAGAAATAATCTTCTTCCACCTTACTTCACTTTGAAAAAAAACCCGAATTTAACAATGCGACAAAATAGAGCAACAAGGTCGAGGTGGTGAACAAAATCCATAACAAAATTGAATAACACTGTTGCTTTGTTTGGAAGGACAACCTGCTGCTATATCAGGAAAGGAAATACTACTACATTTTTATTTTGGAGTAAAAATTATCCTTTTGGAAGGAAAGTTACGTTGCTACCATGTTGATAATAGTACACAATATTGAGCTAGATGAATAGGGGTCTCACATATAGTTGTACACATTTTTTTTTGGATCTGAATGAAATAAAAACTCAATTCTTTTCATCATTCTTTAACCGTGGGGCCCAAATACCTTTTCCATGTATTATTACATTGGAAACTCATCAGAACACTTCCACTTGTACATCATGTCAATGAATCATATTTTCTTTTTCTTGGCATGGTCCCACGTGGCCACATTAGGATAGTGTTTATCCTTTTTTTTTTGGTCCGGTAGATTAATTAATTGTTACCCACTCACAATCCAACACTTGGCAATTTACCCGCATAATTAATTTCTTGATCTCAGTCCACTTAAACATGAACCACTTTTAACACACCTCATATACTTATTACCATGACCATGTAATATAACACCACTTCCATAGCCTCCATTGGCACACATAAAATATTATTTTCGATCATCATTGTCACACTTTTTCGTCTTAAAAAAATAATTGGGACTTCATTCCTCGTATACACCGAGCTCTTGATTTTCATCCTTGGATATGATCGAATTCTCCGGGCTCGGGTAATTTTGCTCATATCGGACGATTCAATTTCCTAGTCCAAAAATACGGGATCTAACAACTTAAATGGAGGAATCGATTATATTTCGTCCTTTGTT
>NC_083337.1:68154743-68155763 GCF_019175385.1 Lycium barbarum
GTTATCCATAAAGAGAAAGAAAGTTTTCCAGCAGCAAGCTACGGTCTAACGACCCCCTAACCTAGGTTGGGGCGAAAACTCCAAAATCCAAAACAGTCTTATGGCCGAAGGTCTCCGGTGCGTCGTAATAGCCTACTGGTATACAAGCACACCGTGCTCTAGGTTGGTTAAGCCTATGAGCATAAAGAAGGAAGGTCTTAGAAAAAAATCCATGGCTACACTCGTTTTTTTTCCGACTTCTAAGTTCCTCTCCGTCTCCCTTTGCCAAATAGAGACTTCAAGAAGCTTCTATTTATAGGCCTTGGAGGCGCTTCCCTGCAATGTATGTTGGAGGGTCAGCTTCTACTTACTTCCTTCTAGAAGCGAAGGTTGGCAAAGAAGAGCTACGAGGTTAGTCTTCTAGGATCAACTTGCTTCAAAGTGCCCATTAATTATTTGTTAATTTCTACCATGGTAGCAAGAGAGGCCAGGCGGTGACAATTGAGAGGTTGTCACTGAGCATTCCTAGTCACACGGGAAAAGAGGTCAAATGGAAAGGCTTCTCTAGTACGAAATGGGCCACTTCAAATAGGTTCATTGCTCCGGCCCAGAATACGATTAATCCAGCATAGGCTACATGAGCCCCTAGTAGTTTACCGGATAAATGGAACGGAAATGGCGCCGGGCGAGGGCGCCGCTATGCCCCTTAATGAATCGAATGGTCCTTCGACCTTCGTTTGATTCCGACAGCCGGCATAGATCTCATGAGACCGGCCCACTATTACTACGAATAAAGCCCTGCCCTCTCCAACGAGTCAAGTGGCTTTCAGGTCCTCTCCTTCGCTACTAGGAAAGTAAGCAACTTCTATTAGCGCCGGACCTTGAGTCGAATTGATCGTGTCATGTGCAACGTCCATCAATGATGGTTTACGATGAAACCTAGAAATCGATCACTGATCCAATTTGAGTACCTCTACAGGATAGACCTCAACAGAAAACAGAAGAGTAAGGGCAGCAAGTGATTGAGTTCAGTAGTTCCTC
>NC_083337.1:68156069-68156326 GCF_019175385.1 Lycium barbarum
CACTTTTACCTTAAAGATCAAGGTCTGTGAATGAAATGTACTCTACTCGGTAGTAGTAGGAACAAGATGTAACTGATTCATCCGTGCCAACGAATGCCCCGCTGTCTCCGACATGGACCCGGTGAAATTGAATTCTCCGTGAAGATGCGGAGTACCAACGGCAGGATTCTTCGAAAAAGCCCAGGCTGACTTGGAGACCTGGGACCTTGGCTTAGTAATGAATGAAGGGAAGCTCTTCGATCTTTCTCCGCCAGCGG
>NC_083337.1:68156485-68156736 GCF_019175385.1 Lycium barbarum
CTGGTTTTTCGATCAAGTTTTGAATGACTTTCTAGTCAGATCGTTCCTACGTTTCGGATATGAAGTCTCCTTCGAAGCTTTAGACGCCTGGGCAAGATCTGACGACTCCTGCCCAAAGATGGCGGGTTACGAATTCAGACTTCTCCTTTCAGGGAGAGCTAATGCGGGTATTTTGGTTTGTAGGTAATAAAACCTACTATTCCTCTATGAGGGAAAGGAGTGAAAAGCTATGTGAAGTAAAAGAGGAAAGG
>NC_083337.1:68156865-68158211 GCF_019175385.1 Lycium barbarum
ATTCCCGAGAAACTCGGTGATCTCGAAGACCCAAGGAGGCAGGTTGGAATGTACGGGCGTAGGTTAGCGTCTCGTCCTACGAATGATAGCCTTTGAAGGCCGCCCACGGGATGCGTTGTACGGTAGTAGTTTATTTTAGCTGCTTATCCGGTGCCTTCTCTACGACTTTCCGGTATTTTGGTTTTGTTCCAACAGTGTGATGAAGAATAGATCCGAGAAAGAGACTTTCATTTCCAGTCTCCTATTTATAGATTTTTCTAGAATTTTTGATTTTCACGAGTGCTCCCTTCTGAGGCTTCTGCTTCTCTCTAATAACGAGAAAATTACTCTTTCAGAAAGCAAAGTTTTTCTCTCGTTCACGTTGATAGCCCCGGTTCAGTTCAAGCTGCTGCGAAAGAATTTGTCGAAGTGGTGGAACGAGCTAGATATGCTATTGGCTTAACTGGCTCTAAACCCTCCCAAGCTTTTTCTCCCGCCTCAGCTTCGCGGATGGAAGGAGAGCGAGAGCATAGCACGCACGCTCTATGCTTTTCGCCAGCTTAGCTTTCCTAATCAAAATATAGGAGAGCACCCCTTCTCCCGAAGTTACGGGTCTCGTTTTTGCCGAGCCTGATTCTCTATGGCATGGACGTCTTTGATTGGACGGAGACAGATATATAGAAAGTGTGCAGTGAGGGTTGTGACTTGACTCGCCAGGGCTGTAGAGTTCCAGTTTGCTTTGACCCCGGGCTTCCCTTCCATTCCTTCAGCTTCAGATAGGTGAATCAATGGGCTCATTTCCTTTCTTTCTCTCGTCAACTGGGGAAAGGTTCCTCTTTGCTTTGATTCCCCAGCCGACTGTTGAATCTCTTTTTTCCTTGGTGTGCGAGACAACAGAGGGCCAGCTGAGCCCGACAATCCCCCGTATGGAGCCACCGTCGTTTCATCTGCCATGTACTCTCGGGTCACCACTCCTCCGAGTACGACAAAGTGAAAGGAGCCAAGACTCCGACTTGACAGGACCCTCCTTTTCTCTATCTAACTCGGCGTGCGCTCCT
This sequence comes from Lycium barbarum, assembly GCF_019175385.1. Lineage (NCBI taxonomy): Eukaryota > Viridiplantae > Streptophyta > Magnoliopsida > Solanales > Solanaceae > Lycium > Lycium barbarum. The sequence continues at coordinate 68,157,903 of NC_083337.1, forward strand.
TCCGGCCCTGCGAGAACATATTCGGACACGCGTATTTCATTGCACTTTAATCACCCTCGTGAAGAGGCTAAACCTTCTCTACTTTTGAAGATAGACTGGAAAGCAAGCTCAGAGAATAGCTAAGTGGAAGTCAGAGACTCCCCTCTCTTCGGGAAAGTGTCAAAATCTAACGTGCTGCTCCTTGATTTCACATAAAAAACGGAGTGCCTTCTGCTCCTTTTGCTCTTCTCTTTCTGTGTCTATTGATCATGGTGTTCAACCCTTTCGAAGAGATAGATTCGAACCCCGACTCGGTCTAGCTGCCCCTCT
>NC_083337.1:68158359-68159418 GCF_019175385.1 Lycium barbarum
AACTCTAGAAGCTAGGGATTTGTTCACCTTTGGACAGACAAGGGAACATAATGGCCCACCATCACAGGGAATCTCAAAGCCCCGAGCTCCGTAGTAAGTTAAAAAAAGGTGACATGTCGAGAAAGGTGGAATCGTCGTGTAGAAGGATCTTAAAGTCGTGGATCTTTTGATGGTCGGTAGCTGCTTTCTGCTCTCCTTATTAGTGCCAACCCCAAGTGCAACGAAATGCCTTAAAGTTGAATATGGTTCGCGAAGCATCTGGCTTACCGGTAATCTCCCATTCCCGCCGTCAAGAGACTTTAATAACTATAGCATGCCAGAAACGGGGGAAATATGGTCCGAAGAATCTCGATAGTAGTTCCATGAACAATCCTTTGCGGGATTGGATTTTTTTGATAGTGGAAATACCATAAAGCACGACCCAAGATCCATGATACGAAAACCAAAATCAGAATAACGAAGAAAAAGTCCCGATGATCCTCTCCTGGTCAATTGCTTGGGGTTTCGGACCATTGCTCTCTTTTTTAGTCGTATCAGGTGCATCGGCTTTGCTTTGACTTGCCTTGCAAAAGAGAAGAGGGGTAAGGGCGGCAAGACCAGAGAAGGAGCTAAGACCACTTAGGCCTTTTACTAATGCCCCCACACTAAAAGAGAGAAATCTATGTAACTTTGGATCTTAGCAGCAGTTTTCGAAAAGACTAGTAGCGCTTATTCCTTGCTTATTCAAGAAATTGAATTACCCGAGTTAACTAAGGAAGTTCTAGTAAAACGCTTGAACGCAGACTGAATTTTTCTCGCATCTCACTCTTCGTGCAAAGATTCATTCTTTCTGGCAGCTATCTAATACCGGTCAAGAGCTGCCATTGGACGAACTTTCATCAATTCTCTTTCCGGTTTGGTTTCCAAGAGGTGTCAACCATAAAAAAGGATACTGGTGGCGGAGGCAGTATCGAAGATTGAACTTAGCGAAACGGTTTTGCTAAAGCCGTCCTTCAAAAAGTGATGGACCTTCAATCAGTTCATTACAATGGCGGGGTTCACATTCCCTTTAAATTCTCC
>NC_083337.1:68159834-68160714 GCF_019175385.1 Lycium barbarum
AATATGTACGGAATAGAAAGATTCCAACCTCCCAAGTAAAGAACTGTTACAAATAATGAAGAAACTAGTAGATTCAGATATGAAGCAATGTAAAATAAACCAAATTTGATACCTGAATATTCGGTTTGATACCCTGCTACTAATTCTTCTTCTGCTTCTGGTAAATCAAAAGGTAATCTTTCACACTCGGCTAGAGAAAAAATTAGAAAAATGATAAACCCGATGGGTTGACGCCACAAATTCCACCCCCAAAAACCATATTTTGACTGCGCGCCACGCTCATCTCCGATGACGATATCGTCGCCGAGGGTTGGAACCCTACTGCTAAGGGACTCCCCCTCTTTCCATTTGCTCCAGCTATGAAAGAAAAGAATCCATGGCTACACTCATTTTTTTTTCTGACTTCTAAGTTCCTCTCCGTCTCCCTTTGCCAAATAGAGACTTCAAGAAGCTTCTATTTATAGGCCCCGCTTTCAGTCGTTCCCAACGTTTAGATTGAGTAGACATCAAAGGCGAGAGAAGAGAGAAGGCAACCTCTCTCGGGAAAGATGGCCCAATTTCACCTAACCGAGACTGGTGACAGATCTCGGCATTTCCCTCTTTGAGTTGGCCTATCAGAAAGAAAAAAACACTATTTCTATCTATTGATGAGACAACTCTCTATTCTTGATCCATCAGAAAGAAATCGATAGTTATCTGATGGAGGCAGGGAGTCTTCTCGAAGCTGTCTAAGTCTTGTAAGGCTCCTATATCTATATATAGAGAGGTGGATTTGTTGTACGAAGAGTGTGTTATGACCCGTGGCCCCACTGCACGAGCAGAATACTACTTAGTCAAGTAGAAAGGCCAACCTGAGAGCGAGGCAAGCCGGGAAGGGGCT